>NC_056729.1:848591575-848609075 GCF_019279795.1 Protopterus annectens
TATACTTCAAAGAATCTTCCTCATTAATTAAAACAACAATAACTTCAGTCTTTGCCTCATCTTCACTTTTAAGCACTATAGTTTCACACAGCCCAGCACACATATTACAAGAATAGTTAAGCATTCTTTACACTGAAGTTAAACAGAGCATCCACTGACTAACACGCTGTTACTATAATGAAAATCAAGGTTTAAAATTGATAGGCAGATAGGTAATCTAATGACTTGAGGATATTTATCCCACTGCTGATTTAAACTTCAAGTTTTTATGCATTTACCTGATGTGCATGAATATAAGAATTTTCCAAAAGTATACTAACCACGTAATTGCAAACCTCTATCAATTCAACTTGAATTACATTGTATTACATCTCTCTCACTATGATGACCAAACTTAAAAAACTCCTGTGTGTCATTTTTAATGTTAAGCTTTTTACTTTTTAGTGTGGTAACATACATTGCATTGTGTTTTTGCAGACTTAGAAAAAGCATATGACAGGGTGCCTAGAGAGGTGTTGTGGTATTGCATGAGGAAGTCAGGAGTGTCAGAGAAGTATGTAAGAGTGGTACAAGATATGTACGAGGGTAGTGTGACAGCGGTGAGGTCTGAGGTGAGATTGACGGATGTGTTTAAGGTGGAGGTGGGATTATAGAAAGAGTGAAAGGAAAGGTCTACAAGAGGGTAGTGAGACCAGCTATGTTATATGGGTTGGAGACAGTGGCATTGACAAAGAGGCAGGAGTTAGAGCTGGATGTGGCAGAGTTGAAGATGTTTAGATTTGCACTGGGTGTGACGAGGGTGAACAGTATCAGGAATACGCATATTAGAGGGTCAGCCCGGGTTGGAAGGTTTGGAGACAAAGCCAGAGAGGCAAGATTACTTTGGTTTGGACATGTGCTGAGGAGGGATGCTGAGTATACTGGGAAAAAGATGCTAAGGATGAAGCTACCAGGTAACAGGAAAGGAGGAAGGCCTAAGATAAGGTTTATGAATGTGGTGGGAGAGGACATGCAGGTGGTTGGTGTGACAGAGCAAAATGCAGAGAGCAGGAAGAAATGGAAATGTATGATCCGCTGTTGCGACCCTTAACGGGAACAGCCGAAAGAAGATAATGAATGTGGTAACATACATGGAAGCAATCTAGTGAATTAAAAAGAAAACAGAAAAGCATCAAAGTCCTAGTTTAGCTTGTATAACATTAATCAGAAAGCAGAAATACTACTCCTCCTTCTCTGCTGCTGTCCCCCTAACCCCAACCTCCATGGTGCTAAAAAAAGAACTCTGACATTAGATTTGAAAAATTGTAATTTGTCAATTACAATACACCAGTGATCTAAAGACATATACATGCCTGAAGCAATTCCCTGATTCTAAAATGAAAGAATAATTCTACTCCTAGCAATACCTGCTGTTTGGGGTATTTAATCACACTCTCCAGGATATTCATTGGAGCAAATAGCCATACTTCACAAGACTATAATGTAATCATCTAAAAGCATATGAAACAAAAAACAAGTGAAAAGTCTTAACCCACAAAGGATATATTCATGGATAGGACCATCATATGTGATACCCCATCCTAACATTGCCACAACCATGCCAGCGAAGGTTAAGGGAACTGACCCAACTCGTTTTTTGAGGAAAAAATATGTTCTATGAAATATTTTCTGCTAAATAAGTCTATTTCTAAAAAAGATCTCAAAAATAGGTACCCTGTTTCTAGAAAAATGCAACTGCAGCCAAATTCAATGTATTTTAAAAAGTGCATTCCATTTTGCATAGTCTTATTGATAATAACTATGTTAGGCATCGGTAATACATTTTGCAGTCTAGTTAAGGACCTCTTGCCAATATAAATCCCTCTCTTCTGAGAATCCACATCATGATATTCTGTGTAAATTACCCTCATTCTCCTGGAAGCAAATTTACTTGCATGACCTCCTGTAAACACGTCTTCTTTAATTTTACTATATTAAAATGTCCATTGAAAAATAATCTCTAGAATCTATTTAAATGTTATATTTAGCAGGGTGTGGGCATGCAACTTGCCTGTTGCAAAAACAAATGTTTTTTTTTTTTCCTCTTGTTGAGTACTATTGTATTCCTCATTCAGGACATAGATGCTATAGTGTTCGACATAAAAGGAGTCGATCTGATGACATCAAACAATGTAGTCTATGTATATGACCTATACAGCTTAACTAAATGCTATATAGTACTAAAATGGGAGTCTGTAGTGCTACTTTTGTTTGACTCAGGACATGTACATAAATGAATTTGCCACATACTGTTAAAATAATAAACCAGTTTCCCTGAGAGTCAGTTTACAATTATAATCATTCATTATAAAGTATGGAATGCTGTTAATTTGGGTCTACTTCATAACATTGAAATTGCATAACACTGAATTTCATAACATTGAGAACATAACACCAAAAATTCAAAACACTGAAAACCCAAAATATTGAAAGCTCAAAACATTGAAAGTATGCTTTATAATATTGAAAACTACATTGCACAAGTAAATAAGATCCCCTCCACCTACAACACCTAACTAACAAACATACTTTCTACTACATTTTTGCAGGGGGGCAAGCCCCCTGCACCCCCCGTAAATTAAATATACCAACTCCAAGATTGCACTACAGTGGAAAAAAGTAAATTTCCTAACCTCAACTGGTCAACTGGTGGGGGTGCAGGGGAGCTTTCTCCCCTGCAGAAACATAGTAGAAAGTGTGTTTGTTAGTTAGATGTTGTTATAGGTGGAGAGGATGTTATTTACATATGCACTGTAGTTTTCAATGTTATAAAGCACACTTTCAATGTTCTGAATTTCAGTGTTTTGGGTTTTCATTGTTTTGGGATTTAGATGTTTTGGTCGCAATGTTATGAAATTCAGTGTTATGAAATTTTAATGTTATGAAGTAGACCCGTTAATTTCTCATCCTCAATGTTATGACCAGAATTGTTTTGTAGAAGAATCATTACTTCTCATGGAAGTCTAGGACTCCCTACCTTCCAAAAATTGACCAAATTCTCTTCAACTTAATATAAAACTGCTCTCAGTGAAAGTAACATATCTTGGAGAAATACATTTAATAATGGGAAAACTTTAGGGTTAAAAAAGACTCAATCTGCCATTAAGTGAAAGCTTGGAATTAAACTAATTGGATGTAGTAGCTTTTATCATTCAAAGATATATGCACTGGCACAAACAGTATAGCCAACCTAAAAAAAATCTTTCATGAATTATTTTAATATAATGGAATCTAAACTCTCTTTTAGTATGAACATGAACTTTGACTACAGGATGTTTATTTTATAACCCATAAAACCTCTTATATCATTCAATAATCAAAATATTGTATTTATTGATGCTTTAGCTAATAAAATCATCAAAAAACAATCATCCACATAAACCATTACATGTGGATTGTTTATATTCAATAAAATACTTTCAGTGTCAGAATGGATAGCCATCAATACTGAGCTAATTGTAAGAGGAAAAAGTGTAGGAGAAAAAGAATTGTGACAAATCTCACTGTCTTGACCTAAAATTTCAAAATCCAAACAATTTACACACACATACACACACAGACAGATAGATAGCTAGGTAGATAGATAGATAGATAGATAGATAGATAGATAGATAGATAGATAGATACATTTAAATACATATATTTAATCTGAAAAATAAATAATGCGCAATTGATATTTAATAGTAAATACAATAACACCAAATTAGAAAAGAAAATGGACTAAATATTTTTCATCTATAGATAAAAAGTATATTTTTGAACATCTGATAAACAAACAATGGCTTTGAATAACATTTTGTTCTTATTATTTTATAATACATCATTGCTGCCTACAAAATATGTTTTGATATCCTTATCTTTTTTTCATCAGGATTAAATCTAATATGATCAAGGATGTACCCATTTACCTTTTATATTTGGAATAAGTTGATGTAAGATTATAGCCAGCATTAAAGAAAGATAATACATGGGTATGATTTGTTTGCATTTTTGTTTTTAAAACCATCCCCAGGATTCAATAAACTCCATATAGGAATAGTGTTATTCCTACATGGAGGAAATGGTGTTCATGTCTACATCTCCTTCATATTAATGAAGGTGAGCTACTGAGACAGATCTGCAGATGCAAACACTGAATGAGTGCAGGGGGCATGTTGCAGTAGTGCTCACGGATTCAACATGCCTCCTGCACTCACAAAGTGGCATACAGCACTTTTCAATGTTTTCTGTGTCTGCAGAAACTGAGAACAGGATTGTCAATGGGAAGCAATGCAGAGGGTGTGTGACAGGTACTGTCACCCCCCCCCCCTGCATTGTAAAAGTGCCGTACAGCAATTTACAATGCTTTCAGTGTCTGCAGACACTGAAAGCTGGAATATGAATAGGAAGCAATGCAGGGCGTCCATGACAGGAACTGTAACACACCCCCTGCATTGTCAAAGTGCCGTATGAAACTTTACAGACAAGTGTGTCCTCAGACACACAGCCATACCTGTCAACCCCTTAGTGCTCACAATCCAGGCAAAGGGCAACAAAATGGGGGGGGCAAAGGTCCAATAGTAGGGACATATATTAAGTACAGCTCTTATAAACCTAGAAAGTTGATAGAGTAACAGGGTCTGTTTCAACATAACATTTTCTGAAGGATTAGAAGTCTGAAACTCAAATGTATGCCATTATTTAGTGACTTCAATCCTGAGATCATCCCATTAATTTTCAGAAAACCATGAATATTATGATGAAAAAATAAAATATGAGCCAAACATCTGGATAGCCTGCGGAAATCTGGACAGTTGAGAGGTATGCACACACCTCAACCACTTCCACCAAGAAATCTGGATAAAGCCATGAAATAAACATGGGACAAAGGTCCCAAAATAGGGAACATCTAAAACATATTGCACATACAGACTTAGAAAGTTGATAGAATGACAGGTAGTGCATTACCAAATATGAATCAGCATTAGTATTAATATATGTAATGAAAGTGGTTGTATTCATTTTTTTTCCATTATAAGTGAAGTTTAAGTGTAGGTGAGTGGGTTTGTACATTGTGGTGATTTTCTCAGCATTGCTTAAACATATTGTAGAAGCTAAATACAAATGTGTAGCTAAAATCCTCAATGGCAAGATAGCGTAGTGGTTAGAGGTCTGGCTTTGCATGCAGCAGTTCACAGTTTAAGTACCAAGACAGGCCCTTCATTTCTACATGGGAAAGTATTGTTACATTTTTTTCTTAAATTATGTAATTGATATTTGTTAACCAGGGCTGTATAGCTGGTCCAAAATTGTGTGGACATAACATGTGAAATCCCCCATGTAAAGACAAGTGTCCCATACAGTATAGTCACACCCCAAGGTAGTGCAATGAAAGCACATAGGGGGACATCATGTAAAGTAAATTATATACACTTAATAACATGTCAGTAATGATTAATTAATTTGCAATTCTGAAATATCTTTAAAATGAAAACTGAGCAATGCTTAGCAGTGCTTAGCAATGTTTAGCCTGTATGAGCATTGCTTAGAAGTCTCATTCTAAGCAGTATTCAGCCCAGCTGAGCGGATTTGCACACCACTAAGCACTGCTCAGCATTTTCCCCTTTAAGCACTGCTCAACTCAAATTAGCAGGTTTGAGCACTGCTGAGCTGTGCTCAGCATTTTCAAAAATGGTCCAATGACAGCAAAGGCAGGAATAAGGCCTTATTTAAACTGAAATGTGGGAATACACCCAGAAGCTGTTGTAGTTTGATCTCTGCAGGAACTATGTTTGGCACTGGAGAGGGAGCACGCTTTTGGGTGCAGTGCTGGGACATCTTGGTGTCCAGGGTCATGGCTGGGCTTCTTGTTAAAGACCATGACCACAGACTGCTGCAGGGCCAGTACCAGGGCTCACAGTACAAAGGGGAGGCCTGGGACTGTCTGGCACCTGATCTCACCAATGCTACTGGAATCCCCTGTACTGGTGAGCAGGTATGGCATTATTATGCTGACCTAAAGTATAGGAAGGGAGCGCTGTTGCCCCAATAGATCCAAGAAGCTCGAGATGGGGTGGATGCCCCAATAGTGAGTAAATATCTCACCCATATCAGTACCAAAATCTAGCCTGAGTATGTGATAGACATGTATGATTAATGTTTTTTCCTCTACAGCTGCAGAGGATAGAGCTAGCAATCTTGAGGGCCATGTTGACAGATTGGCAAGGTTGTGATAAGAGTCTGGTGAGTACAGATTTATCTTGCAGTGTATAGTGTAATAAATAAAAACAAGTACATTGTTTACTGCCAGTAAGTATAGTGTGTTCTGAATGTACTTAATAAATAAAATGTTTGTCAGACCAATAATGATCTACAGGATATGCAGTAGTACTGAATGTAGAATATCAACTGTAAGAAAGCACTGTGTCATGGTACTCAAATAAAGATTTATACCACAATCCGTTGTGTTTAATCTGGTTTGTTGTTGAAGAAATAGAATGTGCAAAGCAAGATATAAATGAAATATGAAATATCTCCTGCATTAACATCTGAAGCTTGATTAGTAATATGTAATGGATTACAGATCGAGGTAGTTCTGAATGTGGATATGCTGATGCAGGCAAGTATGAGAGTTTAATAGGTGAGGACTGCAAATATATGATGTCCAAATGTATACGTGTCTGGTATGGAACCCAGCACCCTGCTATACTCTGTACAGACCACACATATTCACATCAACTAGGGGCTAAATGTGTACACCTGCTTTCAAAGGATTAATACACAGTACAAGAACTATTTGTCAGGCATGTATGTTCAACTGTCACTACAGTCTTTGGTGACACTCCACTTAGATTACAAGGTCAGACTGTCTAACCAAGTGATTATTAGGCAGAAATCAGTCAAGCAAGAGACAGTGGTTCCCCAGCAGCTCAGTGTGTTGAGAAATAGATATGTTTTTAATTTTTGCACACACAGAACATGGTTTGAATCCAGGGAGTGGAACTAAGATGCGTGAATATTTGCAGACAAGTAATCCTGAATAGGGGTACAAATAGTCAGGTAGTGTTATATTTGGAATATGTTGATATAAGATTATAGCCAGCATTATTTTCTCCACAGGATTTACAGGTAAGTAAATGTATTGTAGTAGCTGTACGATGGGTATACTAATAAACTTTGTGTCCAACTGTTCCAGTGCCCAACCCCATGCCTGCAAAAGACAGCAGGATAAGTACATACACCATGCAGTCTTCCTGATACATGTCTCTCAAGTGTCAAGCTGTCATGGCTAGTGATCACTGTTACCAATAACTTTGGACACAGATAGGAATCTAGTTAAAGAATGTCAGTAGAACACTCATACAACATCTGTGCAGAATACACCTTGTTAGTCATATATGTAACTCTGACATGTACGAGTCCCCTCCAGTTATGTACCCAGAGTACTCACACTTTGCCCCATATCATTCCAGCTTGACAGTTTAACAGTTATGTATGTGCTACAGAAGCAATGGGCCACAGAGAGATGTAAAGTGAGGGCAGACCTGTAGAGTATTGAGCAGTACTGTTGTGAAAAATAGAAGCTTATACAGTTGTTAATGGACTTTTCTTCTCTACCCCCACCTCTTATCTGCATCAATAATTGTTATCCATATACTATGAGTATTTTGTTCTCAAAATCTAATGCTGGAACTTGTGTTCTATCATTGTTCATTTATTTATTTGCTTACATATTAACATACCTTTATTCAAATACCATTGTTGGTAGCCTGTTGCCGCACATTTAACTGGCATGCTGTTATTCCATATATGCATATGTTCTTCTATTTGCTAGGCAGTTGTGTGGATGCCACTGTACTGGGTTAATTGGAACACCCATGCATGAGGATATAACTAATTTAAAAATGTTTTGTTCATGACTAACCAATACAGTTTGTAAAACCTCACCACCATAGCATATTTGGGAAGGCCGATCCCAGCAGATTCACCTGTCCCATCTCATCTGGCTATGACACCAGGCCCCAGCATGGCTGTGACCCAACCTGGAACTGCCCCCTCTGCTGGTTCTGCACCACCCTCAGGTGGAACCACCTCAGGGGATGGGGCTCTTCCCTCCCCAGTCATGAGCATGGAGAGGAACCGGTCACCCGCAAAAAGTTCTGGGATATGGTGCGCAGTGTCATCCACTCAGAGTTGGATAGATGGGGCCATAAAGGTGCAGTGGTGACTGCCCATGGGTGGGGATCTCAGTTCACTGTATCTATTTGGGGGCTCATGGGCCTCTGATTCCCAACCACCCTCTACATCCAAGTGTTTACCCCCTCATGTATCATATACCACCCCGTCTGCTGTCTTGTGTGTCTTGTCTGTCTGCGAATGCAACCTATCCTAACCAAACATACCTACAGCCCTTCCCCAACATCCCACTCTCACCTTAAAAAAAGGGCATCTGTCCTACAAAAAAAATCATTGCCCGATACATAACTCTACATTTCAACCCATGTACAGTGACATAAACCAATCTACCCTCACATTACTCTACAAATGTATGTTGCCAACACCCCTCGCTGTGAGGTATGAGGCTGTAAATTCCAAATTTTCCACATCATTTACAGCTGTTGCTGCAAAAGAAATGTAGAGCTATGGTCTTTTCATACAACTGTCCTGCACATTCCTAGCTGCTTTTCCTAATGCTTTACCCCCTGCTTGCCCCTATTTCACCACTTTCCTATCCTATTTTTTTGTTTTGTTTTGAAATTAGCATGGGTTTAAGCAGGAATAAGTGAAGCCAAGCAGGACTAAGCATCTTTGGCATCGCTTAATGTAGTGCAAACCCACTGAAAACTGCTTAAAATCACTTAAATCACTCTATCTAATTCAGTCGCTGTTCTGCCTAGCAACAAAATTATCAGCCCTGCCACGTCTCAAATCCAGGACTGTGTGCACTGCAGTCAAAGCAGCTACTACTACACCACATGAACTGTGAAAATTATCATTGCTTCAATAAATATATCATGCATTATGGTCATCTAACATTAGTGTAGAAACTATGTAGAATTAGTAATGCTTTTGTATATATATATATATATATATATATATATATATATATATATATATATATATATATATATATATATATATATATATATATATATATATATATATATATATATATATATATATATAAAATGAAGTGCAGTCATAGCTCTCAACTTCTTAGTGTGAGAAATCTGGACAAAGCCTCACAAAGTGGGGTACAAAGGCTCATAAATAGGGACATATTTTAAATATAGATTTCATAAGCTTAAAAAGTTGCTAGAGTAACACGGTTTTCTGAAAGAGTTCAAGTCTGAAACACAAATGCTTGTCATTATTTAGTGACTTCAATTCTCACATCATCCTGGTGGCTTGCCAGAAACCCACAACAGTTATGGGGAACAGATGAAAAATATGAGCCAAACATCTGGACATTCTATGAAAATCTGGACAGTTGAGAGGTATGAGTGTAGTCATATAACACTAGGGAAATAACACTAAGAGCTGCCAACCATTTCATCCAGCAGTTTCTGAACTACAGTCAGACCAGCACAACATTACACCAAATAAGCTCTGGGGGATTGATCATGCATTTGCAAATATATCATGCACTTTAGGGATGTAATTGTAGGAAAAAACAGACATCGGTGAGAAATTGTCTACCCACAACCATTTGCACTACAGTCAAACCAACATACCAGTAAGCCAACTGACCTCTAGAGTATTATAATGACTGTTTGAACAAACATATCCTGATTGCCAGTCACACACTACTCCTATATATACTGCCCCGAGTCACAGGTTTTAAGGGACATGTCTCAGTCTGCCCCTACAAGCATATACAGCTGATAGACCGCCAGCAACTATAGCAGCATGCACAGTCAGATAGAAAAGGATCTGACACTCACATCTTCCCATCTCCCTACTCAGCCCAACAAATATTTACACACTACACTGCTACACAATCTTGAAAGTCTGTTAACAATGGCCAGACATACATAACTCTCAACTGTACAGATTTCCACAGAATGTCCATATTTATGGCCGCTTTCTCATAACATTTCTGGGATTCTGTTAAATCACTGGGATGACATTATGAGTGAAGTCACTAAATAATGATATACCATACCTCTGAACATCTTAGTGCAAGAGATCTGGACAAAGTCTGACATACGTGGGTGACACAGGCCTATAAATAGGGACATATTTTAAATGCTGGTGTTATAAACTGAAAAAGTTGCTGCCATGACAGGGTTTGTTTTAACATATATTTTCTGAAGGATATGAAGTCTGAAACACAACTGGATGTCATTATTTAGTCACTTCAAGCCTCAGATCATCCTAGTGATTTGCCAAAAACAACAATTGTATGAGGAACAGACCAAACATAAAAAGAAAACCTCTGGACATTCTGCATAATATCTGGACAGTTGAGAGGTATGTCATATACATATCAGTGTCAGACTACAAATCACACAGAAAATGCATGTCCAGACAAACCCTGTTAATCTAGCAAGTTTCTAACTGTATAACAGCAATACTTACAATCTGTCCCTACTTCTGGAATGTTGTCCCCCATTTTCTTGGGCACTCTCCACATTTCTTGTGCTAAGAAGTTGACAGGTATGCAGACACAGAATGCAAAACTGTGGACGTAGCACATCAATCCAAACAGTGGACAGTATTTCCACCTACCCTCTGTGATGCTGTACCTCCCACACCTCCATAATGCCCATTTCACAGGCAAGGAAAAGAGGCAAGGCCCACATGAAGGACTTCATTATAGCACTGTGTTGCCATGCCATTGGCTAATGGAAAGACAATACAGCTGTTCTGGATGCAATTAGCAAGTGGGAGACACCAATTCGTGCACAGGCCATCACCTGCTCATGAGCATTACCTACAAAAGGCAAGCTGCTGCCTATGCAAAACAGGTCTGAGCCTTTCTATGCAAAGACAGACTGTGACTACAGAAAGCTACACTTCTGGATTACTCTGAGAAAACCCTCTAGCACTACAACATGTATGTCAAACAATCAAGCATGTAATGGAACGCAGAAAGGGGGATGCAATAATGGGAAACAGGAAGTTAAACAATAGATCTCAACAAGACATGCTGGACTGACATGTTGCTGTCCAGCACCTACAGCCATCCCTGCTGACTCTGTCTGCAGTTACATATATCACAGCTCTGGCCCCTGAGTCACCCCAGCAAAGGTCAGCTCACATATAACTACTACTGGAGTGTCTGTTGTACAATACTGACTGTGACACTGCCAGGCCAGCTACCTGGGATGTTGTAAATATTCATATGTCACTTGTGAATATTACTATGATACATATGCTTGTCTTAGAAATGTAAGAGACCTATATAGCGTATGTGTATAGTAAACAACTGGCGCAGAAGTATGTGTTGAACTGTATGTTATATACTAAGCTCATACCTTTCAACTGTCCAGAGTTTTGCAGACTGACCAAATATTTGCCTCATATTTGTAGTCAATTTCTCATACAGTTGTGTTTTGTTTGGCAAATCAGTAAAGACTGAAGTCAAAATATAATGGCATACATTTGAATGTCAGATGTCATAGCCTTCAGAGTATTCCTGTGAATACAAAACCTACTTTGCTATCAACTGCCTAAATGTGTTACAACAATATTTATAAGGTGTCACTATTTTTGGGCCTTTGCCCCCCATTTATGTGTGCCTTTGTCCAGATGTCTTGCTCTAACAGGTTGAGAGGTATGACTAAGCTGCAAGGGTATATGCCATACTGACAAAGAACAGAAATGTTTATCATGTATTACCTATGCACATGTATGTAGTAATAGTAGTAGCTGGAATCCTCAAATATACAAATATGAGTTGCAAAACATCAGTTAAACATGCTGTACTTGTTTTACAAATGTGTAATCTTAGTTTCAGTGCATCAAACAGACATAAATGTCTACAGCTACAGGTTGTTTTATTGACTTGAAATAGGAATAATTACTAGTTTGGTTATAATTACTAGGTTGAAATTGGAAAAAGTGTTTAACTGTGTTATGACTTTGTATCCAAGTCTACACCAAACATCCATATGAGCACCTACATAGCTGTATGGACTCAGCAATACCTGACTGGACAAAATAATCTCCCCCAAGGTAGAGTAAACCTCTGTGGTAGACAGCAGCAGCAGCAATACACAAACTCCATAATAGCTGAAAATATTGGCTGTACAGGGCCAAGAAGGAGCAGGTGCCAAATTGAAAGCAATCTCACCTTTGTCTGAACAAGCAAATAAGGTCACAGGTGGATTACTCTAAGACTAAATCTGAGTGCAAATTGGACACATCCACCAAGGCCCATCACAAGGCCTTCTTCACATATGTCAGCAATCTCATAGGCAACACCCAAATCTACTCTGTACTGCTGGTCAATAACACCACATACACATATGCTATAGATATAGCCAACCTGCTGGCAGGCAGGTTAAGTGAAAACCTCTCCCTCTGTCTCCCATCAGTAAAGGAGGACATGCACAGCACCTGCCCCCCTCCACTCATCATCAGGGAGCAAATCCGTAATGCCCTCTCAAAGGCAACAAAGTGAAGTCTCCATGGGAGCTGATAACATCCCTGGCTGCATACTACATGAACTCAGGCATGAGCTCTCAGCTCCATTACACACTGTAGTCAACCTAAGCCTGAGCATCTGCACAGAGGACAGCCACTGTCACCCCTCTACACAAAGGTGGAGTATCCACTGACCCAGCCAATCATATGCACATCAGCCTAACTAGCCTGATCTGCAAGACCATGGAAGGCAATATCAAGGACCTTATAAACAGGGACATCGGCAACCTCAAAATGCTTGAGCCCACATGGTTTGGTATTATCAAAGGGAGATCAGGCCTGTTAAACCAGGTCAACTTCTTTGAAGCGGTCAGCAAACAAATGGATGAGGAGAAGATGGTGCATGCTGCCAAGATAAACCTAGCCAAAGCCTCTAGCAATAATCCACAGTTGGCCATAATACATAAGCCTACACAGCTAGGTGACAACCTGTATGTTACCAGATTGGTAGCTAACTGGCTCAATGATACTACACAGTCAGTCAAAGTAGTGAAAGCCACCTCTAGTAGTGGAACCTTAAAGAGCGGTGTACCCCAAGGATCTGTCTGGGCACCTCTACTGTTAGAGATATACTGTTCTAAGGTGTAAGGCAAAACCAGTGGTTTGCGGCCGACCATGTTTACAGATGACTGCAAGCTGGCCACTGTCTTACATCCCCCTAGTGATGTGAGCATCCTCCAAGAGGCCCTTACCCAAATGAATGACTGGAGCCAGAAGCATTGCCTCAAACTGAATGCTAGGGAATGCATCATTATCCCTGTTGTGGTAGATGTCATCCCCACTAGCTATGACAGTAATAACAATGTACTGAGCATGCAATCAGGCATGAGGTGACTTGTGCACCAAGGCTGATAGCAATCTGACAGTTTCTCACCACATTGACAACATTGTACGGAAGGCTGTCTACATGGCCCACTTCACATATAAGGGTATGCCATCCAGGAAACAGGAGGTCATAACATCCCTGTACTCCTCCCTTATCAGACCCATTACCAAGTACAATTTCTCATTTGGCATGTACCATGCCAACCACATGCAGCAGTTGCAAAGACCACAGAGGTCCCTGACCAGAAAAATCCAGCGTCTGCAACACCTATCCTATACAGATAAGCTGAAAGCCATGTCGCTCTGCTCTGTCTCATACTGACTGGTCATAGGTGATGTGTGTCTGGCTAACAAGGCCATTCCCAAACCAGCCTTGATGGAGTTTCTGCATATCCATAAGACAAACTCCACTCACGCAACCCACACACAAGGCCCTCACCTGGTCTGTGACATGAATAGTACTTGTTGGTGGGATAGATTTGTTTCTCAAACGATACACTGTCTGTAAAATACATTCCCTCCCCAAGTCTAGCAGAATACCTCTCTAGCCTTCTTTAAGAAGACGCTGGATTACTGCATGGGAAACACATAAGACACCCCTGCGATCCCACCTGTGTCTCAGATGGACAGGGGAAACAGGTACTGACTTTGAAGGGACATGTGCAAAACTCTGGGCTAGGCTTATGAGGATGTCTGGGCCAATACCTTAGACTCATCCAATGAACCTATGCACCTAGTACTTTATATGTTTCCTGTATGTAGTGCAGACTGTCCTGCAATATTGTCATAAATGAATACCTGTGAGTCTGAAATGTGTAGTTTCTGCATTGATAGAGTATTCTCTTGTTCCTTTATTAGTTATTATCACATATCATTACACCTTGTCATTGTGTATGGTCTGTATAGCACTAAGTCAGCTCTTAGGGTACTTGCATATGCATGTAGTGATACTGTATAGTGCACTCCAATAGCCTTGGTCTTGGTCACACTTACCATTTTGCTAACAGGCTCATCACACAGTAGGATTTGTTACCCTTTTGAAACACATTCATGATCTGCCCCTGCTGATAGCTGAACCTATACCTGCCCAGTTTTACAAACATTACTGCTAGATACATAACAGAAACATCATAGAAATAATGTAGTGTTGCAGTGTCTGCCACTACTATTCAAGTGGGTGACAATTGCATGGGATGTTAGGATTGCCAGTGGTGGGTTCAGAGGCCCTTAACATGGGAGAGCCACCTGAAACACACACTCACTGCTGCTTGGGGACATTCATTGAAACACACATGCACACAGAGTTAACACTTTCCATATTAGATGACCCACCTATCTATTTATGTACAATACACAGTGGCATGACGATTGCATGCACCACAGCGTCTTTGTGTTACAAACTGTGTAACTGTGCTTGTAAGGTGGATGGCATCTGTAGGGACTGAAACTAGGTTGGCAATGGGGGAGTTAATACGGTGGAAGAGGCACACTAAATGGCACAACCATCACATACACACAGTAAAGACAGCCACAGGGGATATGCATACAGAAACACATACACACTTGCCAATAGATTACTAACCCTACCTATCCACTTGTATGTACTATAGTGCTACATACACATTACATACACCAAAGAGATTATATGCTGGAGACATAACTTGCTACCTCTCACTACAAGTAATCTTGGGAATGTCTTCATGGATGGTGGAATAAAACACCCAAAATAGCAACTGGTCTCATATATTGCTCTTACCTGGACAAGTGATAGAGTAACAGACTTTGTATCAGCATGATGTTTCAGACAGGTATGACGCCTGATGCTGATATGTCTGTCATACCACTCGACTGTACAGATTTTCGCAGAATGTCCAGATTTTTGCCTTATATTTTTGGTCCATTTTTCATAAAATTGTGGCTTTCTGGCAAATTAGTGGCAAATCATTAAAGACTGAAGTTAGAAAATAATGACAGACATTTGTGTTTTAGACTTTATATCCTTCAGAAAATTCATGCTAATGCAAAACCTGTTATTCTATCAACTTTCTAAGTTTGAACGAGCAATAATCCAAAATTGCCCCTATTTGTACCACTTTTTATGGCTTTGCCCAGCTTTCTTTCTCTAAGAGGTTGAGAGGTATGATGTCTGTCACTATGGTAATTGTGACATATTTTGCAATGATTACTCATAAATGCCCATTGTTAGGGGACACAGACCACATATAGGTTGCAAACATCTGGATATTTCATATACATCTGTATAGATGACTGGTATGGCCTGTATAGTTAACACGGTACATGTAAGGCAGATGCCATTAACTGCCTACTTAAAGTAATGCCATTGTGAGGGAGTCAACAGACCTTAAAATGGTATAACCAACACACACAGGGTATATGCTTCACACACAAACACACACAGTACTATGGTTGCCAGTATTGAGATTAGAAACCCTACCTATCTACTTATTTGTACTATTCTATTACACTCTTATTGTACGTGCCACAGAGCTCATAGGGTTGAAGAGGTCCCAAGATACTTCTAAGGTGAATCACATCAGTAGCCCTTGTAAAGTATGGCAATGTGAAGTGTACTGGGTGGGAAAGTCCTCAAAATACTATAACCTACAAACTTACAAACACTTATACACACATACACATTTGCTAAAACTGAGATTAGAACTCCTGCCTATCTGTTTATGTATTGTTACGTAGGTATTGCATGCACCACAGAGCTCATAATGCTTAGGGCTGTCCAAAGGTACTTCTAGGATGCATAACATCAGCAGCCTTGTAAAGTATGGCAATGGGAAGTGTACTGGTTAGGAAAGGCCTCAAAACACTTCAACCTACAAACATACATATATACAAACACACACACATTGGCCAGAACTGAGATTAAAACCCATACCTATCTAATTATTTGTTCTATACTATTACGTAGTTATTGCACATGCCATAGAGTTTATAGGGCTGAGAGCTATCCAAAGGTACTTCTAGAGTGAATAACATCAGCAGGCCTTGTAAAGTATGGCAATGGGAATTGTGCTGGGTGGAAAAGACCTCAAAACATTTTAACCTACAAACATATGAGATTAAAACCCCTGTCTATCTAGTTATTTGTAGTATACAGCTATGCAGTTATTGCATGCACCACAGAGCTTATAGGGCTGACTGTTGTCCAAAGGTACTCCTAAGGTGACTGACATCAGTAGGACTGCTAAAGTAGAGCAATGGGAAGGAAAATAAAAAAACAGTCATCAATCAGTTTATTTGGGAAGGAACGGAAGAAGAATTACAGCTATATTTATCTTATTTAAATAACACTACTCAATTTTTTAAATTTAAAATGAACTATTCAATTCATAGTATGATATTTCTGGATGTGAAATTGTATAAGAATGATAAGAAAGTAGAAACCATGATACATAAGAAAGACGTTCATGTAACAAGATATCTGAGAAGAACTAGTATGCATCCAACACCTATTTTTGGTGGCATAGTTAAGTCACAATTAATTAGGGTAAGTAGGTTAACAACGGAAGATGATCTATATGCAAATGAAATAATAGAAATGAAGGATGAATTTATAAGAAGTGGATACCCAGATGTTATGATTAAAAAAATTATTGAGGAAGTAAATCATGGTAGGGCTCATGACTACAAACCTATATTTACTGTCCCATCATTAGAAATAACACATGAATTAACGACACAAACAAAGGTAAAGGATGATAAAATTAGATACATAACTACTTATAGTGGGCACACACATCAAATTTGTAAAATTATAGAAAAAAACTGGCCAATATTGATGGTCATGCCGGAAATTGAAAAAATTATAGGACCAAAACCTAGTTTTGCATATAGAAATCAACAATTACTGAAAAGTATTTTGTGTTATAAGGATTTTAGCAAACAACCACAGTCAATAAAAGGTAAAATAGGCACTTTTAGATGTCATAATTGCAGTTGTTGCAATGATATTTTAGAAGCAGATATATATTTT